>NC_086449.1:48882109-48917109 GCF_028390025.1 Pseudophryne corroboree | reverse complement strand
GTTGTGTAGTGAAGGAAACAGGCGGCACTCCAAGGACTTGTATATAAACTTGTATTCAAAACATAGTGAAAAAAACAAAACAAAAGTACAGGTATCTTACAACGTTTCAAGGCATGGCAGCCTTTTCATCAGGTAAGTAACCCTGGTGCTGTGAAAAGAAAAATTAACCAAACTAAACCCAGAAACACTCACCTGTTAAATAGCATGCAGGAGAGAGGCGAGCTGTTCCCGGCGTCTGTGATCAGGACTTCCTGGTGAGTCACGCGAGCGGCTCTGTGATGACGTGTGTGTTGCCAAGCAACGTGTCCGTGATTAGACAGACGCCGGGAAAGCCTGTCAGTGAGCTGTAAACAAAGTGAGAAGGCATGTGAAGTACATGCAGTGATGCTGTGAGAGAGCTAGTGAAAGTGAAAACAATATAGTGACTGAAAGATTAAAAAGATGTTTAAAAAGACGATGTACAAAAAAGCTGTGCAGCAAATGACATAAAATTCATTAAATACCGATAGAGACACATGTTGTATAGCCATATAAGCATATTCTAACTGTATGTCCCATGTAAGGAGAAATGATTATTATTTAAATTTTAATATTAACTTATATTATTAACTTGGGCACTATGCCCTGGCTGACGTCTATCCTCAAAAGGTGCAGCAAAACGGAAAGCAAAAAAAGGGGGGGGGGGGGGAGAAGGGGAATGGGAGGGAGGGGAAGGGGGGGGGGGGAGGGGGAAGAAGAGGGAAAGGGGAGGGGGGGGGGGAGGACAGGGAGAAAAAAAAGGGGGTTGGGGGGGACCAAAATTGTGTACATGGTCAACAACAATAAACATTAGAGAAAGGAAGCATCATAAACTGCTGTTGTATGGTAAAGCTTGTAAAAGACCCAGTGACATGTCCCTCATGATAGGAATATGTTCCAAGTGAATTTTTCGTTGAGGCCCTTAGGTGATAATGCATCCAGGAGAAAAATCCATTTCGATTCACATTTGGATAAGGCCCGCTGTCTATCTCCACCTCTTGGTGCGATCGGGATGTGGTCGATGATTTTATATCGGAGACTGGACAAAGGATGGCCGCATGATTTAAAGTGGCGGGCCACTGGTTGGTCAATCTGTTTACCGTCCAGAGATGCTTTTATGGCCGATCGGTGAAGCGCCATTCTGTCACGCAAATTTCTGATGGTTTGTCCCACATATAACATGCCACATGGGCAAATGATCATATACACAATGTAAGATGTGGTGCAAGTGAGCACATGGCGAATTTTGAATTTTTGGCCTGTATGAGGATTGGAAAACTCGTGGCCAGTTTCCGAATACTTACAAGTAGTGCAGGATGCACATTTATAGCACCCTGGTTTTTTCATCTGGATGGTGGGGGTTTTTGAGTGGTCATTGTGGACAATATTGGTTTTAACCAGGATGTCCCTAATGTTTGGTCCCCTTTTGTAGCTCGGCATCAATGTGGTGTTTTTGAAGCAGGGGAGTTCTTTGTCGCCTGAGACAATGGGCCACAAACCTTTTGTGGCTCGTGGTATGATTTTACTGGCAGTAGTGAATTGGGTCACGAAAGGGATACGTGAACCAAGTTGTTTTTTTGGTACGCTATATAGCAGCTGATCTCTCGGAATTTGTAACACCTCATCTTTTGTCTTGGTTAATTCCCGATATTTATAGCCTCGATCCGCAAATTTGTGAATCATTTGTTCTAGCGTATTGGCTAAGGAGAGCTTATCGCTGGATATGCGTGCTGCCCTAAGCATCTGGGATCTTGGGAGCCCCCGGATCAACGCCGGCGGATGACAGCTGCTGTGGTGGAGCAGCGTATTGCGGTCAGTGGGTTTCGAGAACAGCTTAGTTTGAAGCTGATTGTGTGCAATTTGGATCGTTACATCAAGGTAGTTGATGCTGGTGGAACTGATCTGGTAGGTAAATTTGATGGTGGAATCCTCGGAATTAATCCTATTGATCAGTTTAACGAGTTCTGCCTCTGTTCCAGACCAGATGATCAGCAGGTCGTCAATATAGCGTGTGTAGAGTAACATTTTGCCTACTGTGTCAGGTGATGAAAAGAAAAACATGTCTTCTTGTTGAAACATGAAAACATTAGCAAATGACGGGGCCACTGAAGACCCCATCGCACATCCAGTTGTTTGAACATAATATTGACCATTGTGGATGAAGTAGTTCTGAGTCAGAGTTTTGGACAGTAATTGTAGGAACAGTGGAATAGGAATAGCATCAAAATGATGTTTGAAAAGAAACAGTTCCATTGCAGCTGAACCGCTGGTATGAGGTATAACTGTATAAAGGTTTTTAACGTCTAGAGTGCATAGCAAGGTGTTAGTTGGTACTGTTCCCAAATGCTTCAGTTTAATGAGTAATTGAGTGGTGTCCTTGAAGAACGTCGGTTGTTGCATGATGTATGGCTGGACAAGTATATAAATTATAGATAGATGTTATTGGTATATAGAGGCAGATGTATTAACCTGGAGAAGGCATAAGGAAGTGATAAACCAGTGAAATGTGCAAGGTGATAAAGGCACCAGCCAATCAGATCCTAACTGTTCATTTACATATTGGAGCTGATTGGCTGGTGCCTTTATCACCTTGCACATTTCACTGGTTTATCACTTCCTTATGCCTTCTCCAGGTTAATACATCTGCCCCATAGTCCCTAATGTATTATCAGAGGCGGCCCAACCCTATTTTTTTTTTTTTTTTTTTTTAAGTGAGCAAACACAATTTTTGGCGCCCTTTGAAGAGTAAAATTCTCAAAGGGCTACAAAAAGGCGTGTGGTCTCACAAAAAAGGGGCAGGCCAGACAATTTTACTCCAGTCTACAGTGCAAGATATACATGAGCGTTGCCAGTGACGGATACACATATGCCCCCAGCAGTGCTATATATGCATATGCCCCCACAGTGCCAGATATGCATATGCCCCCACAGTGCCAGATACACATATGTCCCCAGTGCCAAATACTCATATGTCCCCAGCACCACATACACCTATGTCCCCAGTGCCATATACTCGTATACCCCCAGTGCCAGATACAGATATGCCCCAAGCACCAGAAACACATTTCCCCCCAGCAGTGCTACTTACCGTGGCTCACCACCACCCACCGGGCTCCACCGCAGCTGAAAGGGTTCCGTCTTTGGCATCAGGGAAGGGTTCCCGCTACCTGGTGCTCTCCTCAGTGTGGCATCTTACTCAGCCGCGTACCCCGCATGTGCATGTGGCTGGCTCTGCGTATCATGTGTATAACCTAGGGCAGCGTCCCTGCTGTATAATAACACTGTACACATTATACATATACAGTATATAGAGGTCAGACCTCCATGGGTCAGACTTTTTTTTTTTTTTTTTTAAATGCCCATTCCACAGACCTCAATTGGATTGAGAGCTGGGGAAATCTGAGGCCAAGTTAACACCTTGAACTCCTCTGTCACATTCCTCAAACCATTCCTTAACATTTTTGCAGTGCGGCAGGGTGCATTATCCTCCGTGAAGATGCCACTGCCATCAGAGAATACTATTACCATGAATGGGTGTACGTGGTCTGCAACAATGTCTAGGCAGTTGGTACGAGTCAAAGTAAAATCTGCATGAATGGCAGGACCCAAGGTTTGTCCGCAGAACATTGCCCAGAGCATCACACTGCCTCTGCCAGCTTTTCTTCTTCCCATAGTGCATTCTGGTGCCATCTCTTCCCCAGGGTAATGAAGCACATGCACACAGCCATCCACATGATTTAAAAGAAAATGTGATTCATCAGTCCAGGACCTCTTCCATTGCTGGTCAGTGGTGGCCAGAGATCAGCATGGGCACTCTGACCGGTGTTCGGCTATGCAGCCCCACAGCCCCATACACATCAAGCTGTGATGCCCTGTGTATACTTACACTTTTCTATCATAGCCAGTATTACCTTATTCAACAATTTATGCCACAGGACCAGATGGTCTAGTCTTTGCTCTCCTTGCACATCAGTGAGCCTTATGCATCAATGACCAAAGGGCTGGATTAAGGGTGGGGCGACAGGGGCGGTCATCCTGGGGCCCTCACACATATACCCCTTTCATACTGACAATGCCGGATCCCACCCGGGGGATTGGAAATGGGTCCTTCCCGTGTGGGATCTAGCATTGAACCCTAAGAGCTGGGTTACCGACCCCGCAAATTGCCAGGTCGGTTGCCATAGCGGCGGAGGTAGCCACGGGAGATGAGCTCATCTTCACACCAACTCTCCCTATTATAGTGAACAAATTCTGGGTCGCATCAACCCGGGAACCCGTTCACGCTGCCACTGGCCCGGTATTCAACCCAGGAAAACATTGCTTTATTCCTGGGTTGAATTTCCAGTTCAGGTAACCTGGGAATTCGACCATGGGCCTTTCACACCGCACACCAACCCTGCAAGATGTCTGGTCGATACCGAGTTATATGTGAGATGTGAAAGGGGTAATAGAGAGCCCCCACACACAGCCACTACTACTAAATAAGGACCGGAGAACAGCATCTAGCTGTCTCTGCTCATTTAGCTCTGTTTTTCAGAGACGGAGACAGTCTTGTCTCCATCTCTGCACCCAACACGAGCCACCTGCTCCGATCACATGGCCACCTAGCCAAGCACCTTCTGTGTGTCAGTGATCTGCTCTCCACTCTGTCAGGCTCATCATCCATTGTTCTGTGTTGCAGCACCCTGGGGATATGTGTTCCTGGTGAGACTTGTGCACACTCCTCCTCTCTTTCAGATGTGCGCGGGCTTCCGGTAACTCCATCACCAGAAGCAACGTGTCCACCACCCAATCCCCTGTGTGATTGCATCCACTCCAAATACTTCTTCTTTATCTATACCAGCAGCAACCAGTCCTCATTGTTTCCCAAGGCTGTGGTAGTTCTGTAATGCTGGTTATTGAGAACAGAGTAACACGGGCTTATGTCTGGAGACTGGACAGGCATGTTGGTCACCGTCCCACTACATACAAACACATATATAATAAATATGCATACATCACAAGCTTGGTGGAAACAAATTGAGTCTCTCTCTCTCTCTCTCTCCATGAAGGGAGGGAGGGAAAGTATACTTACCCTAGTCCCTGTAAGGATCTCATCTTTGGAATGCCACAGCCAGTATTATGTATGTGTGTATATATGTGTGTGTGTGTGTGTGTGTGTGTATATATATATATATATATATATATATATATATATATATATATATATATATATATATATATATATATATATAGTGACAAGAACACTGGGATAGTGTTTGAGGGCAGGTATGTTTGTCCCAGGTTCTTGTCTTACATGTTTTAGAAAATGTTAACTTCTAGGAAAAATGCTTTTGTTTTGTCAGAACCTTTTCAGTTTGCTGTAAAAGCTGGGTAAAGGCTCTGAGAGAGAGATAAGGCGAGTTCTAGACATTGGGCCCAGTTCTTGTCTTTGGCCTCACAGAGGGCTAATCAGGGTTTCAGCTGTGTAAGAGTGTTATAGGGCTGCTAGCCTGATTAGTGTGGGCAGACTGCATGGGAAGGCTGGAGGATCTGTGTGAGAGAAACACGCTTTCTGATACAAGTGAGCTACACAGTATTTACTGGAGAACTCTGTGGTTTTGTTTAGTGGTAGTTAGGAATATCTTGTGTTTAGTTAGTGCCGGACAGGCAAGGTATTTTCTTTTGGTGTTTGTTTTATTTTCTGTTTCAATAAAACTGGCCGGGGCCAGTTGTACCAGAAACTAGACTTGTGTTGTTCCTCAGCTGCTGTGTGCTGTCATATTCCCCAGGAAGAGGCGCCTTGCACCCCTACAGTGTTACAACTTGGTGGAGAATGCGAGCATGCCGTTCTGCGCATAAGTGAAAGCAGCAGCTTTGAGAGGCCTGCAGAAAACAGTGGTTTATGCAGGTACAGCCCAGTGTGATGTTACTGAGACTTGCCCTGAGGATTAGATATATGTCCTGGGTGAAAGCAGCTATAAAGCCGCCTGAAAAGTCTGTCGACATGGAGGAACTGCTCAAAGCCTTGTTGCAAGCTACAGCGGCTCAGCAGGAGGCCAACAGACAGCAGCAGGTGGCAATGGAGGAAAATTGGAGACTACAACGAGAGGCCTTAACAGAAGTGATGCAGAGCCTTGCAGCCTGGATTGGAGATATGGCCGTCAGTGCTCCGACCAGCTCTAGTTCTATACGGGCCAGTCACTTCCTGCAGAAAATGACAGAGGCTGATGATGTGGATGCCTACTTGACCATGTTTGAAAGGACTGCAGAGCGTGAGAACTGGCCAAAAGCACAGAAAAGGTGCCAGCAGACTGGCCCACTGTCAGGTGACCCCAAAAAGCGTACTTTGATTTAAGCCCTGCTGAGGCTCGGGACTATGATAAACTAAAGACTGAGATCCTGACCCGCCTGGGAGTCACGCTGTCAGTACGAGCACAACGGGTGCACCGTTGGGTGTACACCATGGAGAAGCCTCCGCGCTCCCAGATGCACGACCTTATTCAGCTAACAAAAAAATGGCTACAGCCAGAGCATTAACTGGTCCCCAGATGGTTGAAAGAGTCGTCATGGACCGCTACTTGAGATCTTTGCCCATGGTCCTGCGCAAGTGGGTGAGCCATGGAAACCCGGGTACTGCTGACCAATTAGTGGACATGGTAGAGCGGTATTTGGCAGCAGAGGAACTACTGATGACCACCCAGCAACCCATAGATCCTCGACAGCGCCCTTCAGTAAAGACTGGTAAGAATGTTCAGTTAGAAAACGTTGCTGGGCGGTTAAGAGAACGCAAGGCTGGAGAGACTGTAAACACTGGCCCTGGAGACAGGCCAATGGGGCTAGAACGGTCTATGTTGCCCAAACGGGTTGATAATCGTGTGGTTAAATGTTTTAGATGTGGTATGCCAGGTCATGTTATTACCAATTGCCCAGTCATGCAAGAACCCATGTAATGTGATGCTGCCTTTGAATGTCGCAGAATGTCTTTCTTTGCTAGGTTAGCCTGTACTGTGGTACCTTCACCTGAGCTGGAAAAACAAATGTGTGATGTGTTCTTAGAGGGTAACCGGGTAAAGGCCTTGCTAGATTCAGGAAGTTTAGTTACCCTCGTGAAAGCTGGGTTAGTGAACCCCTTAAAGGTCCAGCAAATACCTATTGGGGTAACTTGCATACATGGGGATACCCAGTATTATGCCACTGCTGAAGTGAATATAGAAACTTGTTGTGGGTCAGCAATGGTTAAAGTAGGACTGGTCCCCACCTTGGTGCATAAGGCCATAATTGGGAGGGATTTTCCTCATTTTTGGAAACTGTGGGAATCACGTTTATCAACAGATGTGAGAAGTGAAGAGCCAGTTGATAATACCGGTGATTGTATGGATGTACGTGTGTCTTCGGAACTTACTGACCCTTTGCCTTTTGCCAGTTTGGCTGGGGAAGTGACAGATGGGGAGTCCAGTGAGGACCCTCTTGCTGGGAACAGAGACATAGTGGTTAGAAACGAAAGCGTGCCTGACCTGGAGGTAAAAAAGCATCTGTTTGCATCTGAACAGTTAAAGGATCCTACCTTGATAAAGGCTAGAGAGAATGTTAAGATTGTTAATGGGGAGCCTGTGGTACCAGGTGACAGGGTTACGTATCCCCACATGGCCATCTGTATTGAGCTCTTCTACCACATCCTCACCCTTTTTGACAATGTGGTACAACAGCTGGTAGTACCCCAGCCTTATCGGAGAACGGTACTAGATTTAGCTCATAGTCACGTTACAGCACGGCATTTAGGGGCAGAAAAAACCACTGAAAGAGTTTTACAAAGGTTATTTTGGCCTGGGGTTTATAAAGAAGTGTCTGAATATTGATCTTCCTGTCCTGAATGCCAGTATCATGCCCCTAGACCCCATTTCAGGAGCCCACTAGTTCCCATGCCTATTATAGAGGTCCCGTTTGACAGAATAGCCATGGATCTCGTGGGGCCCTTGTTAAAGTCCGCTCGGGGCCATCAGTATATCCTGGTAATAATGGACTATGCCACTCGATATCCTGAGGCTGTCCCTTTACGCACTATCACAACCAAGGCGATAGCTAGGGAGCTGGTGCAGGTTTTTAGTAGAGTGGGAATACCAAAAGAAATTTTGACTGACCAAGGTACTCCATTTATGTCAAGGGTCATGAAAGAATTGTGCAAATTATTTAAGGTCACTCACCTTAGGACGTCCATTTACCATCCCCAAACTGATGGGTTGGTGGAAAGGTTTAATAAAACATTAAAAAGTATGTTAAAAAAGGTGGTTGATAAATATGGGAAAAATTGGGATTGTTTGTTGCCCTACTTGTTAATGGCCATCAGAGAAGTTCCTCAGTCCTCTACGGGGTTTTCTCCATTTGATTTGTTGTATGGTAGACACCCCAGAGGGCTGTTGGACGCTGCCAAAGAGATGTGGGAAGGACAGCCCACTCCTTATAGAAGCGTTATTGAACATGTAACACAAATGCAGGATAAGATTGCAGCCGTGGTACCTATTGTCAGAGAGCACATGGAACAGGCCCAAAGTGCTCAACAGAGGGTATATAACCGGAGTGCCAAGATACGGGAATTTGCTCCTGGAGATAGAGTTCTTGTTTTGGTACCCACTGTGGAAAGCAAGTTCCTAGCTAAATGGCAGGGTCCATTTGAGATTAGGGAAAAAGTGAATGAGGTTAATTACGAAGTATACCAGCCGGGAAAGAGAAAACCCGAACAAATTTATCATGTTAACTTAATCAAACCCTGGAAAGATAGGTTGTTTCTGTCAGCGGAGCCTTGCCCTTCGGTGTCTTCACCTCGGTTGCTTCCCGCAGTGAAGGTGTCAGAGACATTATCAGCTGGTCAAAAAAATCAGGTTAAAGAATTTCTCATCCAAAATAGGGAAATATTTTCAGAGCTGCCTGGCCGAACGTCCATAATAAAACATGACATTGTCACAGAACCAGGGGTCAGGGTCCATTTAAAGCCATATAGGATTCCAGAAGCTCAGCAAGAAGCTGTTTCTAAAGAAGTTAAAACCATGTTAGAACTTGGAGTCATAGAGGAATCTAACAGTGAGTTGTCCAGTCCCATAGTTCTCATCCCGAAGCCCGACGGTAGCATACGCTTCTGTAATGACTTTCGTAAGTTAAATGAGGTGTTCAAGTTTGATGCATACCCCATGCCCCGTGTGGACGAGCTTATAGAAAGGCTGGGAACAGCCAGGTTTCTCACCACGTTGGACCTGACCAAAGGTTACTGGCAAATACATTTATCTGATGGCGCAAAAGAAAAAACAGCCTTTTCGGTTCCGGAGGGGCTGTACCAGTACAAGATATAACCCTTTGGGTTGCATGGGGCTCCAGCAACCTTTCAACGGGTGATGGATAAAATTTTGAGGCCCCATAGAAATATGCAGCTGCCTATTTGGATGGTGTAGTAATTCAAACTACAGACTGGGGGTCCCATTTGGTTAAAGTTCAAGCAGTACTGGACTCAATCAGAGAGGCAGGGTTAACTGCTAACCCAAAGAAGTGCTGCCTCGCAATGTAGGAGGTCAAATACTTGGGCTTCACCATAGGCAGAGGTCTGATTAGGCCCCAGTTGAATAAAATTGATGCTATTCAAAACTGGCCTCGTCCAGCGAATAAAAAACAGGTAAGGGCTTTTTTGGGAATAACTGGGTACTATAGACGGTTTATTCCCAATTTTGCGACCACGGCGGTGCCGTTGTCAGACCTTACCAAAGGGAAGCAGTCAAATACGGTAGAACCCTGATGCAGAAAAAGCGTTCCAAGCGTTAAAAGTGGCTTTGTGTTCACAACCGGTATTGATAACATCAGATTTTTCAAAAGAATTTGTGGTACAGAAAGATGCCTCAGAGGTAGGGATAGGGGCTGTGCTGTCCCAAACCAGAGATGGGGACAAACACCCTATCATTTATTTGAGTAGGAAACTCAATGAGCATGAAAAAAGGTATGCCATTGTGGAAAAGGAGGCTTTGGCCATTAAGTGGGCACTAGATATCTTGAGATATTACCTCTTGGGTAGACAATTCAGACTAGTGACAGACCATGCCCCTTTAAAATGGATGTAAGTAAATAGAGGCAAGAATGCTCGTGTAACTAGATGGTTTCTAGCGTTGCAGGACTTTAAGTTTACTGTCGAACATTGACCGGGAACACAATTGGCCAACGCAGATTCATTGTCTCGCATCTTCTGTTTGGGGGCTACAAGTGTTCCGGCCCCTAGGTCAAAACAGGGGAGGGGGATATGTGACAAGAACACTGGGATAGTGTTTGAGGGCAGGTATGTTTGTCCCAGGTTCTTGTCTTACATGTTTTAGAAAATGTTAACTTCTAGGAAAAATGCTTTTGTTTTGTCAGAACCTTTTCAGTTTGCTGTAAAAGCTGGGTAAAGGCTCTGAGAGAGAGATAAGGTGAGTTCTAGACATTGGGCCCAGTTCGGGTCTTTGGCCTCACAGAGGGCTAATCAGGGTTTCAGCTGTGTAAGAATGTTATAGGGCTGCTAGCCTGATTAGTATGGGCAGACTGCCTGGGAAGGCTGCAGGATCTGTGCGAGAGAAATACGCTTTCTGATACAAGTGAGCTACACAGTATTTACTGGAGAACTCTGTGGTTTTGTTTAGTGGTAGTTAGGAATATCTTGTGTTTAGTTAGTGCCGGACAGGCAAGGTATTTTCTTTTGGTGTTTGTTTTATTTTCTGTTTCAATAAAACTGGCCGGGGCCAGTTGTACCAGACACTGGACTTGTGTTGTTCCTCAGCTGCTGCGTGCTGCCATATTCCCCAGGAAGAGGCACCTTGCACCCCTACAGTGTTACAAAATATATATATATATATATATATATATATATATATAAAATGTGTGTGTCTCCTATATATTTGCCCAGATCTGTGACTCATTTCCTAATGCGGAGCATGGCTAGGAGCTCTCATTGTGTTAGCAGCAGGTCTATCACACCCTGGCCATAGGTGATTGGGCAAGAAATGCCCTCCCACTCAGGTTACATCCAATGGGAGGCTCTGCCCTTTGGCTGCTGTGTGTTACCTGGACCTCACTTGGCTGCAGCAGGGCCGGATTATGATTTTGGGGGGCCCAGGGCGCTTGAAACAGGGGATTCCTATCTCATTGCTGTGGCAGCTGTGGATCCGGGGGCATGGCCTAATCATGGGATACGTGGCCACGCACCGTTATGCAAATTACGGGGATCTGTATTTTTTAATGAGATTTTGGCCCCTCAGCTATGGGTAAATCCAGAGGGTGGAGTGATTAGTGTGATCGCTCCCCCCTACACACCCGCTTAAGCAGAAGAAGTCTCCCTGCAACACCACAGACCAGCCAGCACACAGCAGCGTCTGCTGACTGTAGCACAATGCTGCTGCAGTTTCTGGCAGGACGTGGAGAGCTACAAAGCTGCTCTAGCCAGGGGGCCCCCTAAAACTGGGGCCCGGAGTACGTACCCCATGGGCACCCCTCTTTATCTGGCTCTGGGCTGCAGAGAGACTCGCCGACGGGGGGAACTTGTGGTGCCTGGTCCGGGCACAGGAGCCTTCACTGCCTGCTGCAGGGAGCACCAACAAATGTAAGACGCTTAGCTACTTCCAGGAGAAGAAGCATTACCCGCACCTCCCCCACTCACAGCACCTCCGGCACCCTCCCCAATTCGCAGCACCCCTGCAGCAACCCCTCCCCCACCCATGGTGGCTCCAGAACCCCTCCCCAACCTGTGGCACCCCCGCAACCGCCTCCCCCCACACATGATGGCTCCAGAGCCTCTCCCCCCATCTGCAGAAAGTCCTCACCTGCCCTCCCCCAACAGCAAGCACCTCCGCAACTGCTCCTCCCCCCACCTGTGACAATGCCGCACCGCCCCTCCCTTATCTATGGCAACAAGTCCATGACTCACAAGACTCACTGGGTGGGTTTGGGGGGGTGGGAGGCTGCCTATTAGAGCAATGGGGAGGCACGGGATGAAGTACAGTAAACTCAGTCTCATAAAGGCAAGTCAGAATTAAAAAAAATTCACACTTGTATATTTCTGTAAAAAGTAGCACCTCCAGTTTTTTTCTCAGTCACGCCAGGCATCTCTCGTTCTCTCAGTGCATGCACAATGCTAATATGCCTACAAATGAATGTGCCTTCTGGGTTCCCTTTCTCCAACCAAAGCTAGCAGGAGTCATTCCCGTGTCTCCACCTTGCATTAATAGGCAGCCGCCCCCACCCTCAATCTCACCCCCATGAGACTTGTGATTTCACGGACTAGGTGCACTGCTTAGTAAATGACAAACACAATACAGCTGGTAAACTACTGTATATAAATGAACGGCTCATGCTGTCATTAACTAAGCCGTACAACCAATCCATGAAATCACAAGTCTCACAGGGGTGGGATTGGGGGTGTGGGAGGCTTCCTATTCAAGCAATAGGGAGGCCCAGGAAGAAGTACAGTAAACTCAGTCTCATAAATATAAGACTCTTGTAATTTGCAAAGTCACACTTGTATATTTGTGAAAAAAGTAGCACCTCCCATTTTTTTTCTAATTTGGACTGTGCGCATGTCTGACTCTGTATACAAAGTATGACAGAACTTTTTTAATAATTTTTTTTTAAAAACCTGTGTATGCTAATTTTTACACATACAATACAAGTGTGTCCTTTGTGGGAATTGGACTATAGATCACGGGCATGGAAACCACCAGCAATACCACTATGCCAAGAGAACCTTGGAGATAGGTGATTGACACCTGCAGTGACAGTGATGTTGCTCATTATAATTTTTCTGTGTTCATATTTTATACAGCACACCAGGGGAACTTTCAGTATGGCATGTTGTCACTGGGCGCCTGCTGTTCTGGTGATTTCAAACTCCAACCTGCAGTAATTATGTATTCAAACAGAACTACTACATTTAATGTGCACTGGCCCGCTTGTCAGGGCTTGCTACAGTGTTCAGTATTCTGTAGTGACATGTCCATCTGCTGCTATTTAGCACTGTACTGTAATTTTCATTAGTGGAACAATCACCACCCAGTGGTGAAACTGTGTATTGCATGCTGTGAATCCAATTGTGCCTTATCATGCCTTACTTCGCCAACCTGCGCTTTTTGTATGGCGCTACTAGGACTCCTGTATGGGGCAGCAGCAGCAACGATGAGCATGGCTACATCTGTACATCTCTGCCAAATCATTAGAGAGAGGCTAATAGGATGATAGTGGGCTCCTAGGCCCCACCAAGGGTGGGATGCTGAAGTACAGACATCCTAAGCCGTAGTCACTTACCAGCCCATATAAAAGAGCTATCCAGGTACTGCAGGGAGGCAAAGGTTCATCTGATATAAGTAAAGCAGAATGGGGAGAAGGTTTATTTTAATGGCCACTATGTGAAAAGTCCATTAAATAAATGGTTTATTCCAGGATGGAGTGGGATGTAATTAGCTTTAGAAAGAGCAGAACCGTGTTTAATAACAAAAATGCCTAAATAGTGAAATTGGGAGGACTGCCAGGTAAATTGGAAACTAAGGGCAAGAAATTTCTTTGTAAACAGAGAGAAAAATAAATGTGAAACATTGGTTTTATCAGGGTTGATTAGAATTTAGAGTAGGAGCCAAATAGATGAAGTTCATTAAATATATTTCAGGAGAGATGTCAGGGGATTAGAGAGAGACATTAAAACCTCATTGGCATAAAGGGTAATTTTATGTTCCCGGGTGCTAGAACCCTGATATTCATGGTGTTCTAGCACAAATAGGCAGCCAAGGGTTCCATAATAAGGACAAACATTAGAGGGGAAAGAGGGCAACCTTGACATTTGCCATAAGAGAGGGTTCGGACAAGGAACCTTCAACTTGGACAAATGCTAAGAAATTGTGATAGAGAGCAGAGATGCAAGTCAGATATTCCCCACAAAGAGCAAAGGATCCCAGGACATAAATCTATGAACGTGACCATACATTTACAGCATCTCAGGCTATATTAGAGAAGGGAACTTAAATGATTTTGATGAATCCGGCCCATCACTCCTGGGACAAAACCAACCTCATCAAGGTGAATAAATTGAGGCAAACAGGTAATCTGGTGGCAGTCACCTTTGCAGATATCTGGAGGTCAACATTAAGGATAGAGATTGGTATGTAACTGCTGCATAAAGTCAGATTCTTACCTTGTATGTGTATGGTGGCCTACCCAAAATAAGCAGCATCCCTAAATGCATTAAAGAGATCAGCTAGCCTAGCAGCGAGGATTCTACTAAATGTCTTTTAGAGACTGGAAAACACATTGTGATCTGGATCCTTAGATGGTGACTTGCACAGAGTGACTGGTATCCTGAACCATAAGGACTATCACCACATTTTGCAACTCAATGCAATACCCTCTGGTCTACAATTAGTTGGTCATGGGTTCATCCTACAGCAAGATAATGCCACAATATATGCCTCCAGGTTATTTCAGAACTAACTCATGGAAAAGAACATTGCAGTTGTAGGGTTGAAATCGGGTAAAAGCCAACACAGTCTCCAGACTTAAACCCCATTGAGCTGGTTTGTGATAAACAGGACAAAGGGTGAAAGAAAAGCAATCTGCAAGTGCAACACATTTGAGGGGAATTTTGCAGCAGTGTTGGGAAGAACAAAACTTGAATTTAATTGTGGAGTGAATGTCATGAGCTGGTCCAGTGGTTATATAGGCAAACGACTATTTTTTTTCTTTTTAAATAATGTTTTTATTAAGTTCCAGATACACAGGAACCAAGAATAAAAGTACTTACAGAAATTGTACATAAGATAACAGAATTGAGTAAACAGCGGAAATGTACATAACACTATAGCACTGGAGCAGAGTGCTCAATTCGCCAACCGTGTACTCATAACCTTGGCATCAAACAAAAAACAAAACAGAAAAACAAAAATGAAAGAACAGCAAATAATGCAAATAGGAGGATCAGAAGAAAAAGTACAATACAGTGACACAGAAGGGGAAACAAACAGAGGTAAAATACTACAATATATGTGTCCATGGGAACGGCATATCCAGGTATTGGTACATAGGGGTAGAAGAGAAATAACTGTTACAATTGGTTAGTATCAGATTGTGGGGATTTTAAAAGTGACAAATCTGTGGAGTCACTAATAGTCATAGCATGTCCCAGCCTTACCCGGAATTCCCTCCATTTCAACCGATTCCTATGAATTGAGGGAGGCGATATAGAGTACACCCCCTGCTGTTTCGAATAAGAAATGCTTGTGGGTATTATTAATGATAGTCTGGATGGTGGGTATTTACTGCGATTTCCACAATTGACCTATTGCTGCCTTAGTGGATAGTAAGATGTGACCAGCAACATTCCTATCGCAGCTCAGTAGGGTATATGTTGAATAGTGAAATAAGGCAAACACTGGGTCCAATGGCACCTCCACACCCAGCACTTCCCACAAAAGAGAGAACACTTCCATCCACAACGTTCCCAGGATCAAGCATTCCCAAAAAATGTGTAAGATAGTGCCCACATGTCCACAATTTCTCCAGCAGAGTTGGGATATCGAGGGTCAAATACTATGAAGCCGTTGTGGAGGGAAGAACGCCCTGTGGCATAATTTATAAAACATTTCGGAATGTTGGAGACATTTAGAAATCTTGAAACACATTAAGGAAATAGTGTCCCACTCCTCCTCTCGGAGAACTATAGAGAGGTCTCTTTCCCATTTAATCTGCGAAGGTATATTACTCGTTTTAGTCAGAAGGACAATGTACTGATACCATCTAGACATCCCACCCCTATGTCCGGGGAAGACAACCTAGAATATAAAGGAGCAGGGAGGGGAGAGGGACTTCCAAACTTACTAATACAAGAATGGAGCCAGTGCCGTATTTGTAAGTACTTAAAGAAATCATGTTTCGGTATATCAAAATGGGATTGTAGGCGAGAGAAAGGTACTAAACCTGCTTCAGAGCAGAGATCCTTCAAATTCACAATTCCAGCATCTATCCAAGCGTCCAGCGTGAGATTGGGAATAGTACAGGCAATAGTTCTAACAGAAAGATCAGCTGCTGGCAGCGAAATAGTGGGGTCAGACGTTACCACTAAATGCCAGAGCTTTAAAGTACATCTAACTGCTTCTCCAGGGCCTTGCCATTTTAGAACGCCGTGGATAGGCAGCAGGAAGAGATCTATTATGTTAATCAATCTAAAAAAAAAATAATTCAATAAGTACCCAAGGTTTGGGGTGGTGCATAGCAAACCAGTCCCTAGCCTGGTCTAGAAGACAGGCGGAGTGGTATGCCTCCAAGCCAGGGTAGGCTACACCACCAAAATTCTTGGGTAAAGTCAAAGCCTGCCTAGCTATGCGGGGTTTAGACCCCTTCCAAATAAAGTGAGACAATTTTATTAGCTCTGACACTGAGAGGTTTGGGGAAGCTACAGGGCATAGCCCGAAACAAGTAGAGGAGTTTAGGTAGCAATACCATCTTAGTTGCAGAAATATGCCCTAGCCAAGAGATTCCATGGGAGGACCATTCTTTAATTAATTTTTCAAAGGTGCATAATTGCAATCGTACAAATCCGTGTCTAGTGAAAGATGAATACCCAAATACTTAATAGATCTCACTTGCCAAGCATATCTGTATCTGTCCTTGAGTAAAGCCAGTGCATGCGTCGGGGTATGGAGCGGTAGAGCTTCCGTTGTGGAAGTATTTAATTTATAGTAAGATATTCCGGAATATATATCCAGTACAGTATGGAGGGCGGGGAAGGGAGGAGTCAGGGAGGGTTAAACAGAGCAAGATGTCATCTACGAAAAGGTTGATCTTGTGATTCAATCCTCCTATCTCGGAACCTGTAACTGTCGCATCAGTTCTAATGGTCTCTGCCAGGGGCTCAATAGCTAGAGCAAAAATGAGGGGTGACTAGGGGCAATCCTGTCTAGTGCCATTCAGTATATCAAACCTACCCGACAGACACCCATTAACAAACACACTTGCAGAAGGAGTGGGGTACAAGGCAAAAATAGAGTCCAAAAACCTTCCAAAGATTCCAAATTTATGTAGAACAGATCTCCGATAACCCCAATGGGTTACAATACTCCATGACGTTGTAAGCTTTCCGAGTGTTGTCTGGGGCCTGCCTGCCTGGGACAAAACCATCCTGATCAGCTATGTGGGAAGGTAATAAGGGACAGAGGCGATTAGCGATAAGCTTTGCAAGATGCTTTGTCTGTGTTTAACAGATCTATAGGATGGTAATTTTGGACAGATGTGGGAGGTTTACCTGGCTTAGGGAGAGCAACTATTTGTGCTTCAAGCATCTCCCTCGGGAACCTCCCAACATCGGATGCCTCGTTAAAGATGGTCAACAGCTCTGGTGCCAAATCCGCTTTATAAGTTTTATAGAAATTGGATGGAAATCCATCAGGGCCAGGCACTTTATCTTGCAGGAGATCACCAATAGCTGCATCTAGTTCAGTTATAGTCCAAGGGGAGCTGAGTGACAGGCAGGCCGCGGAGTCCAGCATCGGGAGGGAAAGTTTATTCAAAAAGGACTGTATTTCAGCCTCCATGGGCTGAGGAGTAGCCGGATCCAACTATAAATTGTAAAGTTGGGAGTAATACTCTGCAAAGGTGTTTGCTATATCATAAGGGTCACATACTCTGGAGCCTGTAGAGCAAGCATTCCCAACCGCGGTCCTCAAGGGACACCAACAGTGCAGGTTTTAGTGATATCCAGACTAGCCTGTGTACAAGCCTGGCCTTCACTAAAACCAGGACTGTTAGTGTGCCTTGAGGACCGAGGTTGGGAAACACTGCCGTAGAGGAACAAATATAATGAATTCTGGCCTTAGCTCGCCTACCTCGTAATTTCCGGGCCAAAAGTCGACCCGCCTTATTTCCAAATACATAAAATCTCTGGTACAGTCCTGCAAAATTGCGTTGCACGTCCCGAAGAGAGAAAACATTCACCTTCTCCCTAGCGGCAAGCAAAAGCTTAAAACATTTCTATTTTGGGGATTAGCCTTTTGCGTCATTTCAAGTTTGTCAGCTTCACTTTCAGCCAACAATCGTTCAGCATTTTGAGAATGTTTAAGCCGTGAAGCTGCCTGAATGGCTGACCCCCGTACTACCGCTTTAAAGGAGGACCAGTTATTAAAGATCGAGGTATCCTCCGGCTTGTTAGTATCTAGATATATCTGTATAGAATGTTGTATGGCAAGAAAGGCTTCTGGATGACTTAGTAAGAAATTCCCTAGCCTCCAGGGACCTGGAGATACTTTACGAGCTCCTAGGTCCCATACTACCAATAGTGGGGAGTGGTCGGACCAGGTCATCGGCAATATGATTATTTTCCTAATCGTCGATAACGACTCCTTACCAGTCAAGACAAGGTCAATTCTAGAGTACGAGGAGTGGACATGTGAGTAAAAAGAATAGTCCCTAACCGTAGGATGTTTAGTCCTCCACGCATCATAGAGATCATACTCTCCAAGTAAATGGCGAATCCAGAGTTCTTTTCTGAGGTGATCCTAGTCCTAGTTAAAGTACTTCTAGTGGGGCGAGATCTACCCATATAGGGGTCAACAACCAAGTTGAAATCTCCCAATATTATAATGGCCCCTTTAGCATGGTTCTATATTAAGGAGCATAATTTCCTGCAAAACGGAAGTTGATCAGAATTTGGTGCATAGCGAGAGACCAAGGTGACCATAGTGTTTTCAAGTTGTCCTAATAATATGAGGTACCAACCTTCGGGGTCTACTATTTGGGATTCTAGGTTGAAAGAACAGCTTAGGGAAATTAGTATTGCAACGTCTGCCTTTTTTGTGGGGCCGTTAGCCATGTAGCAAGTAGGGAAGCAATTATCATAAAATCAAGGGGGGGGTCTAGTTTCCTAAAGTGAGTTTCTTGATTAGCGACAACATTCGCTTTCATTTTATAGAAGCAGGATAGAGCCAATTTACGTTTCTGTGCGGAATTCAATCCCTTAACATTCAGTGACACCAATTTAACCATAACTGAATTACCGGGAAGCGGGCTGACTGCTTGAACCAAGAGGTGCAATTAAAGAAACTACCGTATCCTGAACACGGTGACCTATCAGAACAATGAACATAGGGGAGACAAGACACAAGAGGGAAACATACAAGGGGAGAAAAGATGAAAATGGAAAAAGATAGAGTGGATTCCGTAAAGATACAGAGTCATAGTAAGGTGCCAAAACATCCAGCGCCTCACACTACAAAGTAGAGAGTTTAGTGGCCAACCTCTTCACAATCAAATAACCAGAAAATAAGAAAATGGTAACCACTTGGTCACATGTCTTAAAGAACAGATAAAGTCAAGTCTGCATAGACATGCTATTTTGAAAAGGTCACTGAGTCCTAGAACTAACAAAATAGCTCGGTGATTGCAACAGGGAGACAAAAATGAAACATAGTACGTAAATCCAGCATCTGAAAAGCAACATTAAACAGTAAATAAATGATTATAGCCAGATAATAACTCAATGATGGTAATTAGTTAAGTCAATGTTCGTAACAAACTCTTGTAGCAAGACTTTATAAAAACCAGCACTAGCCCAGTGAGAGCCGTTCTTGGCAAGGAAGATACATCAGAGGTTAGGCCCTACTTCCCAACCGTCGACCAGTCCTGCTGAAGTCTGGGGTCAGGAGAGCCGGTCTTGTGATCGCCATTTAAATTCCATTTGTGAAGAAGTCTCATACTGTCTTCCACAGAAGACACAACAATAGTGGAGCTCTCTCAAGAAAATAGTAAATGCCTGGGGAAGCCCCACCTATATACTATACTAGCTTTCCAAAGGTCCATGGTGTCGGGCTGAAAAGAGTGTCTCTTGATGAGGGTGTACTGTGATAGGTCTCCAAAAAGTTGAAGCGGGCCAAAAGCTTCCACCATGTCAGAAGAAGGTCTAGCTGCCTTGAGCAAGGATTCTTTAATGTGGAAAAAATGGACTCTCATTAAGAAATCACTCGACGACCCTTCAGGAGCACTGTGGGCCTTCGGAACCCTATGAATATGGTCCAATATCAGATCCGATGAGGTAGCGGAAGGTAGCAGCTTCTTAAAGATCTCGATATTATAGTCATGTAGGCTGCTATCAGAGATGGATTCAGGAACCCTCTGAGCTTGAGGTTGTTTCTGCATGAGCGGTCTTCTAAATCTGCAACTTTATCCCGCAAAGCTGGCACTTCTCCCTCAAGGGTATCATGAGAGTCGATAAGGGTATTATGAGATCTCACTACCTTACCCATCTTTGTTTCCAGGTGTCCGGTCCTCTTGCCTAAATCCTCAATAGAGCTTTGGCAAGACTGCAACAAAGTACAAAATTCAGATGCCACTTTGTCTTTAAACTGGTGTAACAAAAGCTTCATGTTGCCCAGCGTTAAGGCTTCTCTGTCCTCCAGACTTGGCGAGGAGGGGGGTTACGAGGTGAGGATAAGGCTGTCATGGGTGAGGAAAGCTTAGGCAAAGGGCCTGATTCGGTGGCAGGGACTCCAGTCCCCTGAGACGTGTTACGATAAGGAGAAGGCTAAAAAAAGGCGACTTGAAAAATTGATTTGGAGGCTTTATGCTTTTTTGGAGGCATAATGTAGTACCGTCAAACGAAAAAATAACACTAGTAGAAAGGTGAGTTCAGTGGGGGCCTCAGAACGGCAGATAGCTTCTATGCCACGTGTGTAGATGTGTCGGCTAAAATGATTGCAGGGAGACACGGTGAGGGCACATTTTTAAAGGTGATTACATCCTGTCAGAGCAACAGCGGAGATGACTTCAAGGAGTGAATAGCATCCACTTCTCAACAGAGAAACAGCAGTGAGGGCAGGGGATTCCAACCTCAAAGCTATATAGGAGGAAGTTCACAGCGGAGTGAGCTATGGCACAGAGGACAGATGTATAGGAGGCCCAGGCAGGAGTGTGGAGATGGCATAAACAGGGCAGGCTGCCCTATAAATGCACTGGCACTATGCAGGATAGGACAACTGTATGATGCTGGTGTAAATGTAAAATGTCTGCTACAGAATTCACCTGACAGTCCTGGGTGTAGAGAGAAGGTTGTATCATAGTCCCGTGATGTCAGGGGGACCCGGGGCGAGAGACCACTGCAAAATGGGTGAGGCAGGTGTCTGCAGGCTATTCCGCGGGTTCCACTGTGGCCGCACTCCGCTCCTGGAGCTCACGGCCGGGTCTCCTCTAAACTCTAGCCCCTGGTCTCAACACTGGATGGATGGAGGTCACATTCGCCGGGTGATGGAGGGAGCTGCCGAGCTGCCACGGCCGCCGCCCAGCGCGGAGGGCACCAACTTCTGCCGTCGGGACTCAGGGAAAGATGTCACAGGCACTGCCGCAGCTCCTGTTGCAAGTGTGGATGCCACTGCTCCCAATCTCCGTGGTGAGGGTGTTCCGCTATGCCGAGAACCGAATCTGGGACATAGGGCCAACTGCAGCCCCCAGCTGCACTGTGAAGGGAAGGCCACAACCCGCAAGGACCCTAATAAGAGTCCTCCGGCTCCATGGCTGCATCCCCCTCTATCACACAAGCTGGGGGGTGGTATAAGGAGACAGTGGTGGCAGAGGGAGCCCCCAATAATGAATAAAACCCGTAGTATGTCTGGGTCTAGCAGGAGCTCCTGGAGTCAATGTCCGTTTGCTTAGCTTGCTAGGCCACTCCCCCACAAACAGCTATTTTAAGGAGTAAAATATTTAAATTCTATGATTTATTTTTTGGTGGTTCTTAGGTCTTTGCTAACAGAACCACCTGTGCATCTTCCTCTGTGAATACACCCTCCCAGGAAAATTTCCTTACCCTGGTTTGAGTCACACTGCTTTGATAGGATGACACTTGAAGCCATGATCATTAAGTGGTCTTTTTTGTTCAATCATTTAGACTATGTTTAGAGCTTGAAAGCCTACAAAGGCTGGGATATATCACTCAGTGTGGAAGACGTACACTATCTGGTGTGACTACAGCGGAGTCTCTGAGCCCCAGATCAGGATGGCTTTGATGAGGGGCTTATTATGTGTCAATTCACAGCCCATTTTATCCCCTTTCACTGGAAACTGGCCTCCATTTTGGAGTTTCAGACCTTTTATCCAGGGTTTTTTTTTCATATGCAACCATGTTATATTACCCTTTAAGACTTAAATTTGGACTCTCCAGTAGAATTAGGGGGTAATTAAGACTGTATCGCTACAGCGGCAGCGATCGCAGTCTGAATTACTTTGTGGAGTGCGCATGCACAATGGCCGTACTGCGCGTGCACACCCCGGGAGCCCAGTGAGATGCTATCGCATCTGCCTGTATGACAGGCAGAGGCATTCGCGGGAGGGGGTGAATATATTTTTGTTATTTATTTTTATATCTTTTATCTTTCTTATATGCCTCTTATGATATTCAATTGCTGCTATACAATATAAATTATGATGACTTCCGGAAAGTGGTCGATAAATGTATATAAGTCATGGAGACTGACCATATGGAGCGCACTTGACCCGCAAATTAGTATTACACCACACAGCGACTTGGTGGAAATTCATTGATATAGCGACCCACATGACCGGAAGTTACGATTATCTATATGGAACGCATTTGAGACGCAAGCGGGAAGGGCAGTGTGTGAGAGCTTGATGGTAGTTCCTGTGAAGACGCAGACCACATGACCGGAAGTGACGATAATGGAAGAGCGATGTTTTGAATGTTCTAACGAACTGTTCCACAGCTGACTTTGTTTTTTATGAATTGTGGGGGTATATAAGGGAGGTCTATTACTACATGGGCACTATCCGCTTTGGAAAAAGGTTAAATCCGTAACGCGTTAAGCGGGATCATGTCCTCTGTATCCTGATGGATTCCTGCACACCGTTTGTACACTGCCTGGAAGGCTGAGCTGTGGGTAACTGGGACTCGTACTTACCTTGCTGTAAACTACCATCCCAGCAATCCAGTGTGGTGTCCTCTTGGGAATTGCAGGATAAAGACATATGATATGCTTGTTATTCTACTTTACCATGTGAGTGCATTTATGTAAAAATAAATAACCTATTTGTATAAGGGAATATTGCACTATCGGTCTCTCTTTCTGCTGTATGTGTATCGGAGGCAACTCTGACACATATCCTACAGGTTGAAAGCACAAAGAAAGCTGGGTCCATTTTGGATTTCTTGTGGAGTCTATTTGAGGAAATCTTGAACATAAAGATACCTTGATATGCCTGAAATTTCTGGGAACTTTGTGAGTGAGATGTGTTAAATATATTGGATATTCTATGAAAAGGATTTCTACACTATTGTGTTTTTCTCTCTCTTTACATGAGTGGTATTTGATGTTTTTACCTGATGGTGAACACACACACACACAGTCTATAGGTTGTGAAATACAAGTATAAGATTGAAGAGAACAAGCATTAGTAATATGACTTGTTACATTTGGAAGGCGCCTTAGTGGAGAATATTATATCCTAGAACTGTGAAAATGTTTTGCAGTAGGTGAAACTTCTTTATATCTTTGCTGGGCTGACTTCTGGATCTTGTTGCGCACTCTGTAAACCACTTATTTTCCTTGAGTTGGTGGGGTGTGGTCTGGACAACGGAGGCGTGTCTAGACCATTTGGGGGGGCGGGCCATGGTGGCTGCATGATGTCCCACGCAGCTGCTGCGACCCAAAGTGTGGTGGGTAGCTCCCTGCCGCTGCACAGGAGCTATGCTGGCAGGGAGCTACTAGTCAGGTACATAAGCATCACCGCTGTGCGATGCTTTTATACCTGTGTGGGGTGGGTTGACCCTGACATGCACGGCAGACTTGCCCTGTGCTGGGCATCCCCCCGCATGTCAGAGGAAATGATCGTAGAAGTGCTAAATTTACTACATCTACGATCAACTTTGAATTCCCCCCTTAGTGTGTGTGTTTCATTTAAATCAGGAACTTATCCTGCTGGCTTCTCAGCATTCCAGTTCTTCTAGTTCTGCGAGCCCATTTCATCTCCTGCATGGGATACACCCCTTAGCAATCTATATTGATCAGACTGCTTAGCAAGGCAGCGAGCTGGTCTTCCCTGCACACGTTTATGACATTTTACACATTCTCAATACCTTTTGTGTCTTGGGATGCCCGTTTTGGGTGTTGAGTGTTGCTCATGGTAATTCCAAAAGCATTCACACCCTTTATGGGCTCGCTGTGGGAAATCCTAGTGTAAGCAGTTGCCCCCTGAATGGAGGTAGAGAAATCAGGATATTTGTGTATGCAGTTGCCCCTCTGATTGGAGGTAGAGAAATCAGTATATTTGTGTAAGCAGTTGCCCCTCTGATTGGATGTAGGGCTTTTGTGTAATGACTGTTACAACTGTTTCTCATAGTCCATCTGGGTAAACTGCCTTCCCTCCCTTATGATATACTGTTGTCTTGTTTCTTGTTTCTGTTATTTTAGTTTGAATGTGATGTCTCCATTAGGGCTTTGTTAGTGAAACAACTGGTGTCCTACTTGATGTAGGAGGGGTATACAGGGGAGAGCATCAATTAGGTTTAAGTAATTGATTTCTCCAAGTGCCCAACTCTATGCCCAGTGTAAGCCATGTCCCCCAGTTTGACAATGAGAAACAGATTTTCTGGAAAGTACATAAGAAAATTTGGATTTTCTTTGTCGTGAATACAAGCACCAAACCTACCCGTGTCTCTTACATAGACATCTATGTGCTCTTATATATACTGGTTGCTCAGGTTACAGATCCTGGAATGCTGCTGTTTCCTCTACACACGCTGCTCAGAATGATTGTAGTGTGTCACATTATCCCCATTTCCATGACTTGTGCAGAGAAAGTGGCAGCATCCTGGTGCATCAGCTGACGGGAGGTATGGCCAGATTTGTAGCATATATCACCTATCTATGCTTTTTACAGGAGGTCAGAATATCATTATTTAGATTTTGCAAGAAACCCTTTCTCCACACCTCTCCTCCCTTCCCCACTGTCCGCTCACTCCTGTGCATCTCTGACACTGGGGGGAGGGATCAGAGTTCTTACCAAGGGGGGTATCCAATTAGCCTTGATAACACAATCTGAGATCACAGCTAATGTTATCACATCTATCTTCCAAAATATCAGGTTATCGCAGCCTGCGCGCTCCCATTTATCACACCTATACTATTCCAAAATGGCAATAACAGGAAACGCTTGATAATTCTAGCTGGCATTGGAGAAAGTGAGGAATTCTGCCTGTACCCCAAAAAAATCAAACTAACTTAGGAAAACATTGTAGACGTCTATTAGTGGCCATAATAAAAATATTTACGGTCATTAAATTAGGTCAAATTTCTGTTATATGCATTTTTTTTTTAAAATGCATTAAGATTATATAAAGCAATTTTTTCAGCAAAATAAGTGCTCTCATTAAATTTGGGGTACATACAAATGGGTATAAGTATATATTTGGGTAATTTTAGGGAACTTTTAAAAAAAAAAGAGGAAACCTAATATAAATAATTAAAAACTTCTAAGTGCCTCATTAGTCATTCAGAGGGATGTGCCAGGGATTCAGAACCAAATGGTAACATTTTTAATATGTTTTTTTCATTACTTACCACCAGCTCAAAGATGGTGAAGAGAAATGCACGATAAACCCTACGGAGACTTATCAATAATAACTTATCGCCACTAACACGATACCAAATGATTGCATTTGTGATAAGTTATCAATATACTGCAGCTAATTAGATACTGCCTAACTGTCATTTCATTCCAAATTGATAACATAATTTATTATAATTTGATTTGTTTTATATACATAAGTTGTATCTGTGGCAGGAGGAATGTGGTCTCTGTACTGCACACCTGACTGGAAATGGGAGCCCAGCAATTAGGCAACATACATAAAGACACATCATGTTCCTTATACAATATAACACTGCAACTGATTACAATGGTGATCTTCAGGCTATTAAATAACAGATTTTATTTTTCTAATTTTTTACAGGTAACTTAAGGAGCTGGAGTCCCACTAAGAATAGAAGACAAGGCTGCAGAAAGAGACGGGAAACGATCTTGTTCCCTGATCTAGAAAACTAAAGATATAATTTCTTCTTTAGCTTCTGAATGGTTCAAAGAAACGATTTTCATGTTATGGATAGAAGTTTTTATCCATTACATGATGAGTCTCACAGGAGAGAGACCACATCTGTGTTCTGAGTGTGACAGAAGCTTTACATGCAAATCAAAACTTATCAGACATCAGAGGAGTCACACGGGAGAGAGACCATTTATATGTTCTGAATGCAGCAAGTGTTTTTCCCAGAAGTCATGTCTTCTTATACATCAGAGGAGTCACACAGAAGAGAAACCATTTATTTGTTCTGAATGCAGCAAGTGTTTCTCCCAGAAGTCACATCTTGTTATACATCAGAGGAGTCACACAGGAGAGAAACCACATCTGTGCTCGGAGTGTGACAGACGCTTTACATGTAAATCACATCTTAGCAGACATCAGAAGAGTCACACAGGAGAGAAACCACATATGTGCTCGGAGTGTGACAGAAGCTTTACATATAAATCGCAGCTTATCAGACATCAGAGGAGTCACACAGGAGAGAAACCATTTGAATGTTCTGAATGCAGCAAGTGTTTTTCCCAGAAGTCAGAGCTTGTTATACATCAGAGAGTTCACACAGGAGAAAAACCATTTGAATGTTCTGAATGCAGCAAGTGTTTTTCCCAGAAGTCAGAGCTTGTTATACATCACAGGAGTCACACAGGAGAAAACACAATTATATGTTCTGAATGCAGCAAATGTTTTGCCAGGAAGTCATATCTTGTTATACATCAGAGGATTCACACAGGAGAGAAACCATTTAAATGTTCTGAATGTAGCAAGTGTTTTTCCCATAAGTCATTTCTTATTCGACATCAGAGGAGTCACACAGGAGAGAAATCATTTATATGTTCTGAGTGCAGCAAATGTTTTTCCCATAAGTCATATCTTGTTATACATCAGAGGAGTCACACAGGAGAGAAACCATTTATATGTTCTGAATGTAGCAAGTGTTTTTCCCGGAATTCACATCTTGTTATACATCAGAGGAGTCACACAGGAGAGAAACCATTTACATGTTCTGAATGTAAGAAGTGTTTTCCCCAGAAGTCAAAGCTTGTTATACATCAGAGGAGTCACACAGGAGAGAAACCATTTGAATGTTCTGAATGTAGGAAGTGTTTTTCCCAGAAGTCACATCTTGTTATACATCAGAGGAGTCACACAGGAGAGAAACCATTTACATGTTCTGAATGCAGCAAATGTTTTTCCAGGAAATCACTTCTTATTATACATCAGAGGAGTCACACAGGAGAGAAACCATTTACATGTTCTGAATGTAGCAAGTGTTTTACTAGTAAGAAAACACTCAGTAATCACATGCGGAGTCACTCTGAGGGCCTGAATGCAGCTTGTGTATCATAACTAATGTAACTTATCACAACTGTATGAATTCAATGGAACCAATATTTATTTTCTGAATGTGACAAGTGTTTTATATAAATTTGTCTTGATAAAGACAGGAGAGGTCTGACAAGTGGACCTGGAGGTACTTTTCCCCTTGGGAAGGTCTCTGTGTGTTGGGAACTAGAGCTGCAGTATAACAATAGCCAATGACCGTGGGACTGCCATTACTGAGCTCTGTAATATACAGCTGTTCTGCTCATGCAGGTGCTGGGACTAGTAGAGAATTCCAGCAGCTCCTCTCAGTACTGGGATTCCTTCTCTGACCAGCAGGGCTATGAGTGCTGGGTATTTCTACAGGAACAATGTATGCTGCTCTGTTTCACCGTATGGGTTATTGTACGGGGTGTTATTTTTAACCACTTTTAGATGCCATTTTGTCCATGTTTAACTCCATTTTGTATGTGTATGACCTCATTGCTTTATATACTGTACATACTTTTTATTAGTATTAGTGCTTTGCAGACATATAGGCACCAGTTAGAAATAAAGTCTCACGTTAAGTTACAAGTTTTCTTTCACCTTTGACATAGTGTGAAAGACATGGTGAGTGGGAAGTGTATACAGCTTTTAGGGTGGTTGATAATAAATAAATGTTCCTGTTATCAGTATCTCAGATGGAAACTGTCTAGTAAGATGTTTGGGGTATTGTGTACATAAGTAGGGGAAAGGGTACAGTTGTCTAGAATAACATAAATTATGTTATCCTGAATGACTACTGCACCCAGCGTCACAGACCCTGAATGTAATATCTGGTAAGACAATGTTAGCGTATCCTTGCAGGGTTATAAAGCCTAGAGACTTACACATAGCAAGTAGTTCTGATGGAAGCTAGGTCTGGCTGCAGCGGACCTAGACTTCTACAAACCCCCTCCAGCTTTTAACTTGCAACAAAGTTATTAGGCGGGACCCAAGAGAATGACTGAACTACATTAAACTACTTAGTTAATCGATGACCATCATCTGGGACAGATCTTATAATAGCTGGGATAAGAGCAGAGTGTATCTGATTTCATTATTTTTGGCTCTTCACAAGATATCTCCCATGATAAGAGATGTGAATAAAGAAAAGAGAGTGGAACAGGCACGGCGATGGATTGAGAGTGGTGAAACATTTCATGATGTGATTTTCACAGATGAATCGTCTGTTGCCCTTGAGCGGTTCTCCAGAATGTCATTCCGGAAACGTAACCATATCATTAAAACCATGCCCAAAGCATCCATTGAAAGTCCATGTATAGGGAGGCATATCACGATTAGAAGCTGGTCCCCTGTTATTTTTCGAAGGTACAGTACTATACTTTATTCTGTGCCTGTGTTCTGTAAAAATACATGCTGTACTGTAGAGTATATGTAACTGCACAATAAAATAAGTTGCTTATTAATGAACAACATTTTTTTTATTTCTGTAGGGATCATGGATAAGAAATGTTTCCAAGAAACAATAGTAGAGGGATGTATGGTGCCATTTGTGAATAAATATTACCCAACTAACCATAGGATATTCCAAGACAATGATCCTAAACACTCCGCCTCAGCCAAATTTATGGAAGAGAAAGGTATGAATTGGGAACGCACACCACCAGAGTGAGTATTCTTTCAACAGTGTACAAGTAAAATTTTGGATAGCACTCTAGTACTGTAAATTTATTTTTTTATTTAATACACAGTACAATATTGTATGTTTAATTTTCTCTATTTACTGTAATGTCATTAATTTTTTCTATACGCTTTTTATTTTTTTTATATAGATCACCAGACATGAACCCAATCGAATTAGTGTGGGCTCAATTGAAGAGGTACATTAGGAGTGTTGCGAAGCCAACAACAAAACAGCAGCTGTTGGATGGGATAAAGAAATTTTGTCTAGAAGTACTCACACCTGAACATTGTAATAATTATATAAATCACCTGTATAAACTATTACCTGTTATAGTCGAAAGAAATGGTCAAGCCACAAATATGTAGTTCTGTACTGTATTTTCTGTTTAAAATTTTAAATTGGTGCATTATTAAAAATGTTTATAAAATTGCCTTTGTCTGATTATTGCATAAGCTAATGTAGAATATTATACAGTAGTAATGTTATTGATGTGTATGAACAGTTATTTTCAGTTTTATAAGTCCTGAATAAGAGTACTGTACATTTTGATCAGTGCAGTACATGGAATCAGATGTTGTAATAAATACTTTTTTGTACATTAATATTGATGCTTTTCCAATAAATATTCCATTATACAGTATGGTATGGTACAGTACATGGGGGTAACTATAGTATGATGTGACGTTATAGGGGAGAAATACTGTATACACTAAATGTACAGTAAAATGTTTTTTACTTATTACAAACACACAAATCCCAGATGGAAATCTGCTTTACACAGCAGACAGCTTATGGTGACAGAATTTACCTATTGTATCCCCACCCATAGTCGTGGTATATTTTAGATTGCCTAATGAGACACTTCTGCAGCATTGCCATGGATTAATGTAAAACCTGTGTGGAAACAGTATCTCTATTGAATGCAAAGTACAGTAACAGTACAGTATACAGTATTACCAGAGCCGTACCTGACCAACATGATGCCCTAGGCTACATTTTGGCTGATGCCCCCTTGCACAGATGCTAGTTCTGCCTCTAACCCTGCACCCCTTTCCCAGCACCATTACCCATTTTGGCACTCCTACCCCTATATTTTAAATAGGAAAAATGTGCACATTTAGTGCCAGCCCAAAACAGTGCATGTTCTTGCTGGGAAGGGGCATGGTAACACAATAATTCCCCCAGTTGAAATGACACAACACAGTACTGCAACTTTATTCACATTATATCATGCAATAGTGTCTCTTATTCTCGTTACATCATATGATAGTACCACATTACTCCTAACAGTATTGCCCCTTATTCACATTACACCCCACCACATTGATCTTTATTTACATTAGACCACAGGTTCTCAAACTCGGTCCTCAGGACCCCACACAGTGCATGTTTTGCAGGTCTCCTCACAGAATCACAAGTGAAATAATTAGCTCCACCTACTGTATGGACCTTTTAAAATGTGTCAGTGAGTAATTAATACACCTGTGCACTTGCTGGTTTACCTGAAAAACATGCACTGTGTGGGGTCCTGAGGACCGAGTTTGAGAACCACTGCATTAGACCATGCAGTAGTGCCCTTTCTTTATGTTACGCCAGAAAATATTGTAGTACACCTTATACACATAGTAATGCATTTCATATTTAAATTTTCATATTTCATTTCATAGAGCCGCAGTCACACACAGAATATAGGCATGTAGCATCTCATTTTATTCAGCAGAAACTGATTATTCCCCGTTTGGCTAGTTTGCCAGCTCTGTATATTACAATAGAAAAAAGTAATAGTGTCAGTGAAAAAAAACACCTCATGACAGATACTGTACAGAAGCTCATGTCTAAATGTACAGTAAGCAGTGATACCTTGCCATTGGCTTTATAGTAAGCCTTAATGGCAAGGGGACTTGGCCGCAGACTTACTGTACTGTACCACATCCCTAACTTTAATAGACCACACTGTTGCTTAAACTCCTTGTTTTGTGTCTGTATACTGTACATTATACAGCATTTATTATTTGATCATTCTACGGGACCTCATTGCCTCTGTGTACTGTTATTTTAGCTAGGGGATTGTGATGCTCCTTCAGCATTGCCCCGTAGCCTGCAAAACTTATGCTATCTCTCACTCCATATCGGAGCACTGCCTGTCACGTGGTGGGGTTCAGGGGCAGTGGCCATTTTGCCAGTGTGCTATGCGATCAAGTCCGGTGTACCGTAATGTGCATAGACCTCGCTTATCCCTATTGCCCCTGTTAGCTAGGGGATTCTGATGCTACTTCAGCACTTCCCCGTTGCCTGCAAAATCTATGCCGTCACTCGCTCCATAGCTGAGGGTCTCCATGGGGCAAGGAGTCACAGGCAGTAGCCATTTCAATTGAGTCTGCCCTGCTACAAAATTGCATGTGTACCGTATGGTGCATAGAACCTTAACAGTACATCCGCTCCTGCAGCTTTGCCCTGGTTTATGTGAATAAAAATAATAATAAAGTGTCTGGAAAAAACTAACATTCATTCGTACTTTAGGAATCGAACACGGGACTCTGAGTATAGGAAGTGGAACACTTCACCACTTTGCCGCAGACAGATGAATAAATCCATTGGTTTTGATTGCCATAATGGCTACGGAATTAGGATGCTAACATACTGTACAATATTCCTAATATCATTAGGCAATAATTAACTTCTAACACGTCCATTTGCGTCAGTGTACACTACTGGTTTTATGTTGCTTTGTCTGTGGGACTTGGACGCTTACATATTCCTAAAGTACTGTAAATGGACCATATATGCTGTACTATTTGCGTCTGTACTGTATATACTATATTAAATAATGCAGAATGAGACGCTGTACATACTGTATGCAGCGTAACGAGACGCACTAGTAAAGTAGTCCTTACTATATATTTCAGTATTTTTATTTTATGGGAGACCACACGCATTCGCAGTGGTGATTGTAAAAAGCGACATCTGGTGGATGATCGCAGGTATTACATGTAAAGGTAACGCCCAACGCCCTGTCTGCCTCCGTGCGATAAGATACGCCTCTCTGTGACTAGGCGTGCCTCCCTACGCCCCAGTACGCTGCGTATGCTCGATCGGGACAAACGCCTCAGCCAGTCAAGATAAAGGTGGCTACATCTGTATGTGGGTGGTCAGTTTACTTTAAATGTGACACAGGTTTTAAGTCTACTTCCTAGGGCCTCATTCACACTTCTATGCAATGCTGATGTTCCTGCAACTGAGCGATTATCAGTAGACTGCACACGTCCCAAGCTACTCTTGCAATGCCAATCGCAACCAGGAACAAAAATATAGTGCTATGAATTGTTTGTTTGAGGGAGGGGAGGGGAGGGGGGGGGGGGGGGGGCAAAATCAATATCTTGCCTAGGGCCCCATGAGGTCTAAATCCAGCTCTGATGAGTGGTGGATAATATGAAGAAGCAAAGAGTGTTTAAGTATGTTCTATAGAACTCAATAGGACACTCCAAGCAACAAAAAGATTGTGTTTAATGAGGGATGTTGGAGGAACCTATTTTAATCTTGGGGGATCTATCCATACTGGAACTATATTACAGTATCCTCCAATAATGAGTCTTCCCTTTGTCAGCTTAGTCAGGTAGGTAAAGAAGGAAGCCAGAAAGGTAATTGGGCCCACATTAGGGGTATAAACTGAGGCAGTAGTATGACCTAGAAGAATGTGATAGAATTATTTGAAATTACCTTGAGGGTCTGTTATGAGTCACCAGCATGACTCATCACTTCAACGGGTTATGGCTGTTGCTAAGCAGCTGGGATGCTGCGTAACTCTGCTGCATGGGCCACTGGTCCGAACCGGTTTATTTAAGAAGCTTTGGGTTATAAAACCGCCACTTCTGATCATGTTTATGACTATGCCCAAAATTTAAAAGGGCAATGCTTTTATTACCCATCTCTAGCTAGTAAAAGCATTGCCTTTTTAAATATTGGGTATAAACACAAACAGTAGTGCTGGTTTTTACAACCCAATGTTTCCTAAATTAACCACCAAGTGTAGTGGAGGATCATATTGAGAAGAGCGCTGAGAGACCAGGGGCAAGGTGAGCAGCACATGGATACTAAAAATGACCAAATTGCAGTAGAATTGGAGGACAACTGGAATATTGCCAATGTGAGAGCGGAGTAAGGGTGAAAAAAAAACATAACAGTAAAATCATGGCAAGTGAGAGGTATTGCCGAGGGGTTGATGCCTCGATGAATGACCAAAGCCACAAAGATCCCTAAGGAGAAAACCTAGGGCGAGGTCATGGAAATGACCGGACACACCAGGTAATGTGTAAAAACCATAGTAACAAGTAGGGATGATGAGTAAGTGGAGAGAGAGGAAAAGCAAAAAGAAAATGAGGTAAGGAGGGAGCAGGAACAGCTGCTATGAGAGGGGGAAGGGAAGCAAATTTACCAGAGAAGGGCATAGGGCCTAGAATGAATACTATAATAATACAGAAGGGATCATCTGATCCCATCACCAAGAGCATATAATTATTCAAAAATCTCTCCTGAAGAGGACCACACCAGTTACATATACACATCCCAGTGCCGGGAATCCAATGGATAATGGACTGGGAGAGGAGGATTTTGAAAATGTAAAGTCAAATGTGGAAATCCCATAGATAGTGACCCTGATACTTTGTTGTATGCTATGCCAATGCGGCAGGGAAAACGCGCAATTTGTGATTACGCTCAGTGAGTATTCAATCGCAAGTGAAATGACAGGAAGTGGCCGTTTCGTGGGAGGTAATGGGGAGTGGTGGCAAAAACACCCACATCTCCTGCGTGTCAGTCAGTCTGTATTAAAAGATCTACAGTAATTAAACTGACAGCCAATAGGTATAAGGTCAACATGGTCAAAAGGTCAACAGGTTAAAGGTAGACAGTATATAAGGTCGACAGGTACAAAAGGTGGACACAGAAATGCTTGACACGTTTTATTTTCTTTGTTTAACCATATGTGACCACCATTAGTAGAAACGCTTCACTCGCCATGCTTCGGACTTACTACAGGTAATCCTTTGTGACATGGATTGTACATTAAGCGAAAGTTGAAAAAAGACTGAATCCCCCCCAAATTTTTAACTATTGTCATGTCGACCCTTTGAACCCATCAAACAGAGGCCTGTTGACCTATCATCCTAATACCGTCTCAGTTGTAGCATCCATTCTGAGTGACCACAGACCCATTGCTTTCTGAGTAGGGGGAGAATTGGGCAGATGACAGCTCTGGGAAGGGAATGGTGTGATAAGAAACATACATAATATGGGACTGTCAGTCTCTACTGATTCCCTGAATTAATATCTGATCAAATAACTCACAATACATGACCGTTGTCAGCTCCTGGCTACCTATACCTGTTACAGACAGCACTCTGCTCACCTGTGACTGGGAATTTTACTGTAAGGGGAACCTCAAGATTCCACCACTCAATTTTGCACTCCCCTACCTCAGGCTCCTGCTTCAGTCATAAATCTTCTGCCCTGCTTTGTAGGTCAAATCTCCCATATTGTTTAGCTTATGTCAGGGGTGACAGTGACACTAAGGAGTTTGTTTGCAAAAACAGTGATTTGCTGTAGCTGCGGAGTAGTCACTGCTGACAACTCTCATTATCCTCCCTTGTGGGAACCCCTGACAGGAGAGAGAGACAGCAGCACATGATCACACACAGCAGGGTCCTCTTATCTGTACTGGTGTGCACTCATCCATAGTGTGCTGCTGCTGTTAGGATAAGAATCGTTCGTAATCTTTCTGTAGTTAAACACATTTCTTTAATTGGACTATCTGGTGTCAGTAATGAGTCTGTTAATGCTGTAATGGTATGGAAAACAACACATACAATAAATATAGGTAGTGTCTACAAGATAGGAAAA